>NC_072463.1:14962511-14987511 GCF_027596085.1 Anoplopoma fimbria
ACTTTTGACTGCTACTGTATGTATATTTTTAAAATTGGCAAATGTAATTTTCTTTAATCAAGCACGTCACGTGATATTACTTTCTTAAAAGACCAATTAGACCGTCTAATGATGATGATTGTTTTGGATATTTTCAAATGCGTCCAGATTATTTATTTAGATGTGTATATATAGATAGATAGATAGATAGATAGATAGATAGATAACATTTTAGTTTATGTTGGGAGTGTTTTCTGAAGAGGTACTTGTATATACAGTAACAGTCAAAAGTTTGGACACACCTTCTCATTCAATGTTTTTTCTTTATTTTTTTTTTTTTTTTTTCTACATTGTAGATTAATATTGAAGACATCCAAACTATGAAGGAACACATATGGAATTATGTGGTAAACAAACAAATGCTCAACAAACCAGAATATGTTTTATATTTTACATTCTTCAAAGTAGTTGAATGAGAAGGTGTGTCCAAACTTTTGACTGGTACTATATATCAGTTAAGCAAGTTATCAAGTGCTTGAATGTGGTTTAATAAATGCTCTTTTGTCAGGTTGGAGGCGTCGCTGTGTCCAGAGGTGGTGGTTGCTCAGATTGACCCCAAGAAACTGAAGAAGAAACAAACGATCAATGCCTCTGTGAGTAAACGTGCACACCATGATGAGCATGTCACTTCAAATGAAACAATGAATGCATGAACACACAGTGCAGTGTCTATCTTAATGATCCTCTTTTATGTCATCTGTGCTGTTTATTTGAGTCATTTTATCAGACCAAGTCCAAGTCAAACCAATCACTATTTTATTAGTAATCAGACTGCCTTGTATAAAGTATACCATGAGTTTCAAGGGACACCTGGATAATGTTGGCGTGTATGAGATAACGTGGGATTAGAACTATTCCTTCAAGTGTCCTAAATAGTCCTCTGTTTGAAGGTGGCGGGTTGCCATGCTGCTCCAGAGGGTTTCTCCCCCAGCCTCAGTTGGCAGCGGCACCAAGTCGGTAACTTCTCAGATGTCAGACAGGTAAAAACTAAAAAGCATGAAACATCTTCCAGTACTTTTTTTTATTTTTTATATACTTTAGTCCATACAATCTCAAACATTGTATCACAAGTACATTATAAATAACCAAAACCTCAAAGCAATGTCTTGAAATCCTTTTGTTGAGCTGTCTAACAACTGGATGTATTCTGTTCTCTACTAGAAAGGTGTAATCTATGTCACAGGATGATAAAAGAAATGCTACTTGTCTCAGTGTGATTTTTGGCAGGGTACTTGAATTAATAAAAAAAGGCAGAGTTGAGTTCCGTAAAGGCATTCAAACATTGTAGTATGTTTGACATAATCACTTTTTACAATCAAACTATTTGTGGGTTCTTCCTTTTTGCTTTCAGAGCATCACAAAGAACAGGATTCACTGGAGCAGCCACACTCTGGATGACAATGTGCTGATGGTGGGTGAGGAGATGGCATGAGGCCCCAAGTGTAAATGAATTACCATCACATTTGAGAGCATCTGTTTCTGAGTTTTAGGGGAATACTGATCATTAAAAAAAATTGCTCACATTTGTCATAAATTCACATTTGTATGTGTGTGTCCTACAGCCACAGCTAACAGACGAGGAGGGCTGGATGAAGTTTTGTTTAGGAGAGACGGTCTATCTGGGAACCTCGTCCTGCAACACAGATGCTGAACCAGAGCCGGCACTGGATTACAGCAAGGTTGTATGAATGATAAAGACTAGTTTAATAGCTATTAATATTTTATTTAAATTTGAAGGTCAGGTAGCTCCGAAGTTTACCAGCTCTGCTCCCAGTAGACCACGTGACACTAAAAACCTCTGCAATGCAAATACTCTGTGCAATACAATAGTTATAATAGTTTCTGTCTGTATATAAAATATTTAAGTTACTGTGGATTCTTTACTGTTTTTTACAGTTTTTTTTTTTTATTGCTCATTTGCTTATTTATAATAACTTATTTTTGATCTTGTTTTTTACTATGTCTCTTGTTTGCACTATATCTATGCTGCTGTAATCCTGTAAATTTCCCCACTGCGGGACTAATAAAAGATTATCTCATCTTATCTTATCTTAACGTGCTAAATTCATAAAGTTTCAAGAAATCAGTGCCATTTTGAACTGTCCCTTCATATGATAATGAAACGTGTCTGTGCTCAGGTGGGCTTCCCTCCCTTCCTCACCATAGTCAGCAGACTGAACCAGGTGAACAGCCTCCTCATTTACACACAAAGCTCGCATTCTGAAACCAGTTCAACTGTCTGATTACCTGTTTCCTCCCATCTCTCTCTCTGTGTCTTCAGTCCACAGTGCTGATGGTGTTGGAAATACTGATCTGCTGGTTTGAGGAACACGAGTTTGTTCCACAGTTGGTGAGTTCAGTTCGTTAAGTCACAATTTTTCAATCGTTTGCCAGCTCCTCGAGGTCAATACGGTTGTCTCTCTCTTTGCCTGTGCTAGGGTCGCTGGTTGTACGCTCTGTTGGCCTGCCTGGAGAAGCCTCTGCTGCCCGAAGCCCACTCCTCCATCAGACAGCTGGCCAGGAGATGTGCTCAGCTCCGCAGCACACTGGTACGACTCCGTTTGTTCCGCTGTCCTCTAGCCCGCGTTACTCCACTACTGACATCCTCCACCAATGTGTTCTCTTCTCTTTCCACGAGTATTTAAGTGGAAATCTTTGTCAAAGTTGCTATTTTTTTTGCTTCATTTTGTCTATCTGTGGTGCTAAACCCTCCCTGCTGATGTGTAGGTGGTAGTTTATAGTGTGTCCTGTCATGGCAGCTCTCACTGCTCGTGCCATAAACAATGAATGGGGTGATCCTTAGAATTTTTGTATTCCAGTAGAAAGACATCACTGTACTTTTTTTAAATGTGTACTATTCACAGCAAGGACTGTTTGCTAATTGCTTTTATGATTCCACAGGAGAGTCAGGAGGATGAGAAACTGCCTGCCCTCAACCTGCTCATCTGCCTGGTTGCCAGGTATCTACCAATGAGCCCTGACTGAGGAGTTTATACTGCTCAGGTCACATGACCTTTAATACATGAGGGCTGTCTGCAATGGTGTGTCGTATTAAAACAATCGCAAAAAGAGGAAGAGCTGTCGAGAATTTGTGGTCCTACCAGTATCTAATCTGTTCAGCGATTATATCAACATATTACAATTTTGAATAGATGTATTACATATGTAAGAAATAGCTAATAATGCTTTGATCCTTTTCTTTTCTGCAGATACTTTGAGCAGGGTGACCTGGCTGACCAGACGGAGTGAACACGGGGTTTAGTAAAATATAGAGACATTGAGGAGGAATGTGTTGCATCCATCTTAATGACGGTGAAGCAACAAGAAACTTATGGACTATTGAAGATGGAGACTATTAAAAACAACGGAGAGAACAACCACGAAGTGAGCTGTGGCGACTCTGCATGTTACATGACAGTTGAAGACATAACCAAAACATCTGGATCATTATCTTTTCAATGAACCAAGTCATTTGGATCTCTGCTGATGTTACAGGACAACAACCAAAGCATGGGATGATTATCATTTTTCATTATTTGTGAATTTAGTTCTGGGGTTTATGGATGTATGGATTTTTCTATTAAACTGTGATTTACTACTACGTGTGTGGACTTCCTATTGGTCATGACGCTCCTTCAAATGTAGTTGGAAATATTAACACTGTGGCTTTTAAGCTTGACAAATGGCAACAATACATGTACTGTACTGATTATCAACCATGAAGTTTAATATATTACAGCAGGATGATTCTGAGTGAATGTGTTATTGTGTGACTTTGGTCCTAAGGTTAGGTCAGAATCACTTTAGTAACAAACTACCTGAGCAGCTCCTGTGTTCTGGGAGGTACAATTTAGATCCCCCCTCAAAGGTGTCTAGTGGCTTTAGAGCATAGCTAACGGTTCAGTTCAGTCAGTAGAAGCTGTCTGACAGCAAGGTTAAGCTGTGAAATATTCTAAATATAGCGCACATTGCTGGTTCTCCTGTTTCGAGAACCCCTCTACCGGCAACATGCCGAGGTGTCCTTGAGCAAGACACCTAACCCCAAGTTGCTCCCCGGGCGCTTCATTGCAGCCCACTGCTCCTCCGGGATGGGTTAAATGCAGAGAAATAATTTCCCCATTGTGGGACTAATAAAGGCTTAATTATTATTATTATTCATACTGGGGGCGTGACAACCCTGATCTACTGTAGTTTATACACCGACTGTGGATAAGAATCTCATACAACCCTGATTCAATTATCCCTAAAGCTGGAACTAAAATTTGTTCATGTTTTTCCAAATGGGAGGATTGTCTGCTTTTGTGATTATGGCATAATAAATGAACGCTCTCTGGATTTGGACTGTTAAAGAATGTCACCATACAGAAATTCCTGTCATTGGAATTTCTGTATTTTGACATTTAACAAACCAATTATTGCTAAATAAAAAGGATTTATTTAGATATTGAAAACAGTTGCAGCCTTAAAAAAAAAAAAAAAAAAAAAAAAAGACACCACACGCACATCAACTAATATCTCACCTTTAATTTGAAGCACATTTTTGGTCGGTACAAAAAAATGGAAAAAACATTTTCAAAAACCAGCATTTGAGCTAATTCACACATGTACCCACGTGACGAAGATACAAGGGCCTTGACATTGATCAAATGGAGGAAATAGAGGATGAGCCGCGTTGCATGTCAACTTGGAAACACTAGTTAATGGTTACCGCTAGCATAACCACCAACACCCCAGCCTGTGGCATTATGATTAGGATGACAACCGTTAACATTCAACACAATCCTTATATCATAGCGTCACACGGACCTTTTTAAAACTCAGTCAGGACGAAGGTAAAATGACAGGACTAAGTGAAGTCTGGAATAATCTCGCCCGTCTCATAGCTGTTTAGTAAGGCGTCCAATTAGAGACGGAAGCTCCACTGACTAAGACTCCGGTTTACAATTCTTTTGCCAAGTAAAGGTAAAATTACAACCAGCCATCCGCTGTTTTCAATTCCTTTTTGACATCAACTTGTAAATCCCTACACTGAGAAGAAAAAAAATAAAATCATGTTAAAACCTCAAAAAGGCCTTTGTGACATTTTAAGAGATAATGCTAGTTTAAAAACTCTTCATGTGTCATTAAGTAAATAGTTGATTCTCCCCTCAGTGTTTTTTCCTGCGTTCGCCACCAGATCAGCGTCTCTTGTCCTTCCTGTCTCTATCTTTATGCTCCCTATCGCTCCGGGAAGACCTGCCCCTCCCTTCCTCGCTCCTCTTCTTCCTCTCCTTGGACCCCTTTGAGTCCCTCCCTCCTCCGCTGCTCCCTCCTCTCTTGCGGTGGCTTTTCTCCTCTCCTTTCTTCCGATCCCTGGCCCTTTCTGACGGCCTCCTCTTGCGCTTGCCGTTGTCTCGGCTGCGACTCCGGCTGCTGGACGATGAGGAAGTGGAGGATGAGGAGGACGAGGAGGAGCGGCTGGATCCTGAGGACGAGGAGGAGCTTCCGCTGGAGGAGGAGCCGGAGGTGGAAGAGGAGGAGCTTTTACTATGACCGCGGCCCTTCTTTGGCTCCTTTTCCTTCTTCCTCCCTCTCTTGCCGTCCTCCTCCCCCTTAGAGGGTGCGGGGGTGATGCTGGGGGCCTCCTGGGGATCGGGCAGTTTAGGGGGTGCTTCGTCCCCTGGTTTCTCTTCCACGGCCTGCTTCTGTGCTGCCGGGTTCTGGACCTCGGGGCCAGGGATGATGATGAAATCCTGCCCAGGCTCCTTGGAGGCTGTTTGGGGCTCTGGGGTTGGAGAGGATTCCTGGGTCTCGGAGGACTTTACTGCCGGTTCCCCTGCAGTGTGGCTGAGCTGGGGCTTGTGACTGGTGATCGGTGCTTCTTGGCTGGCTGGGGTTGGTTCAGAGGACTGGGTGTCCTGGATCTTCTCAGGTTGGAGGTCTGTGGGTCCCTGTTTACTGTCTGTTTCTTCCTCCCCTCCCTTATTCCCGTCTACCTGCTCTGGCCCACCCTCCACCTCCATCTCCTCTGACTCTGGACTGGCCTCCTTCTCTCCCTTCTCCCCCTTGTCCTCTACCTCTTTAACCACCTCCCCTGCTACCTCTTTCTCCTCACACCCCTCCTCAATCAACTCCACCATCTCTACATCTTCCTTCTTCAACACATCATTCTTTTCTTCCTCCCCCTTGTTGTCCTTCTCTGTCACCTTTCTATCACCCACCTTTACCCTTACCCTTACCCTCTCCTCCTCCTCCTCGTCATCCTCCTCCTCCTCTTCCTCCATCTCTGCATCCCCCTTGTTACCTGTCACCTTGACTACCTGACCCGCTGGCTTACCCTCCGCCGAGTGGTCCATCCCTGTTGCTGCCGCGTTTCCATCCTGGTCGCGGTTTGGTTGCCGCCGGGGGCGGGACTCCATCTTGGTGAGGTGTTCGGCAAAAGCCTCACGCCTCTCCTCAAACACGGCTGTGCGGAAAACGGAACCGAAAAAGCCACGGGTGTTACAAAGTGATAAACACACACAAGTCTTCCTCAAGTACAAGACACACTTGGACAAGATGCTTCCAACTAGAACCCCACTGACCATTTAGTTTCTTGGTGGAGTCATCGAGGAGTTTCTGTGTGGCGGAGCACATTTTCCCGGGTACGTAGAAGAGATGAGGCTTGGTCTTGGTACGGATGTATTTCACCAGACGATTGTTGTGGCCGGTCCACTCCTCTTGCTGACAATGAAGGAAAGAGAAGGTAAATACAATCATGTCAAACTCTCCATCTCATTTGTTTTATATGCAATCATGACATGAAATGACACTACATCTATACAAGCATGTCTTTACACCATTCATCACCAAATGCAAACAGTCATTGCTGCTAATAACCAAATGAAATGTATTTAGTTTCTACTTGTATTTTCTTACCAGCTGAGCCAATTCCACTTTCTGTTCCAGTAGTCTCAGCTCAGTCTGTTTGGCTCTCCTCTCCTCAAACAGCTCCCTCTTGTCACTCTCCACCTTCTTTTTTTCAGCCTCAGCCTGAACCTCAAGCTTCTGCTCGATCTCTGTACGTCGCTTTAGCTGCGGGGGAGACGGCAGAAGATGGACAGAGATGGAATGAGTTTAAGGGGAAGATGAACACAGTTGTATTGCTCAAGCATCGACGTATTGAATGACATTGTGGCCGCATGGTACCATTTTAATGAATGCTATTGTAAACTGAATTTAATTTAAAATGTTCTTACACAAACACACTATGGACCTGCTGACATCCATTACTTTTAAAATCGGAGCACTTAAATTAACCAAATGTTGTTCCAGTGACAGATTATCAACAAACCACCATCTCAGTCAGTGGAAGCATAATTAGATTTAAATATTTCACGGGCATATTGTTGTCTTTGCACTGCGGATGAGATGAGCTCATAAGAAGAACTTTTTTTAAATCTACATCTATTAACTATTCAGGAAGACGGTTTACTTTGCTTTGCCCGCCCTCCTCAGGTGTCAACATTTCACTAACAAATTAGACAGATTTTTCTCACCTTCTCTGTGGAAACGTGAGACTCTTGTTTGAATTTTTGCAGGGTCCCCATCAGCAGGCCGAACATACGCCGATTCCTGAACGAGAAAGCACAAACCCACCATCAAACACGACTGCCAACCTTCAGCCGTACAACGATAAATATTGACCCTTAGATTCAGAGTTTGTTGTGTGCCATCCCCAAATTTCTCCATTTGCTGGTGCAATTTAATCATGAAGGTTCACAGGGGGCTGGTAGCTCATGCTGGCCTACCTCTGTTTGCCCCTCTCATCCATGGTTTGATCTTGAATGAGGTCTCTGCGTGTTCTCTCCTTGGAGGTAGCTACTACAGACGACTGCAACGCCGGCTGAGGGAAGACGAAAAGATAACGGTGAGCAAACAAATGTGTTAGGTCTGTTTGTCTTTAACAACACTACATGCCTTAGCTTCTTCAAACGTTTCCACCAAAGGAAGCACATATGAACAGCTCCACCAACACAGAGGAGATTAACTCCATTATTATTATTACTTTTTTGACGTCGTCATCATCCTCGGCGTCGCTGTCGTGACGCGCGTCTCTCCTGGCCCTCTGGTCCCCCGCCAGCCTGCAGACACACACAAACACATAAGCCCATAAATACCTCACACTGTATGTAAATGCAACAAGCTGTCAGTTATGCTAATTCAAGACTCACATCTGTCAGAAAACAGACTCAAAGTGATTCAATTACATACAGAAGAAAAGGCTACAAAGAACCACAACAAAAAGAGTGCAACAAACAACCACAGAACAGATGGTGAGTGTTGCTGTTTGGCCTGAGGCAGTCTTTGAGCTATGTGAAAAGGAAAGTGTTTGGATTCCTTTGAGCAATACCAGCAAGCTGCATTTTTTTAAATTTCCAAATATCAGCAATAAACTCTTATTTGAAATGGTAACACTTTGTTGATAATTCAATGGAAGTTGATTTGTTTTACTAATCTACTTAACTCACTTGAGTGCCTTTCAGCAGGTTTGATTTAATCTACATGGGCCGTTTTACCATCTTGACATTGCGTGCAGAGTTTCTGTTAGTATGACAGTTTGATGGACATTGCAAATTGAAAAAATGTAATTCTCACCTCAGCAGGGCTCCTTCGATGTCCCTCTGCTTGGCAGGAGGGCCGCCGCTTCCCATGTCTGAGAGACTACGCCTGGGGAAGGACAGAGGCACAGTGGTTCGGTGTAAGCAGGCACTCTCAAACAAGGAACTGATTCACAAAGATTTTCAAGCCAGTAAGAACAAATAAACAGGCCGTGAATGTTTTGTCAGATAGCGCATTTTCTTATTTCCAATAGTTTTTTTTTTACTCAAAATATAGCACAATTAAAAAATAAAAAAAACTCATTCCTGTATACAGCCATTTGTAAATAATGGATCATTGTGCATTTACTTATTGATTGTATTGTACACTCAGTGGCCTATCCATTAGGTACACCTGGCTAAACCTAATGCAGTCTGACACAACAGTCCTTCACAACACTTATAATGTTATAATGTTCAGCTTTAGCTACGACTGTTGGTTGATGAGTCAATGTCATGGTCACAGTTTGTTGTGCAGCTGAATAGTATAGTATTGTACTAAGAGGTGTTCAGTGAACCGTCTTAATATCTTAGTGGACACACATTAATATAAACACATAAATGCTTTTCCACCTCACAGCCTCTTCATGGTAGTAACCAGTTCAAACTGGTGGCTGATTGATTAGCCAGGCTTGAAGGAGGTGTGACGCATTGACCACATGTCTTGTCTTTATCATTAGAGATCACCTCCAGAAGCTTCCACTGTCTGGATGAGCATGAGGGGCGTTGAGTTTAACCACCTAGACCTCCAGCTTTACCTGAGCAGGTTGAATCCTCTGCCTCTACCTCCTCCTCCTCCTCCTCCTCCGGGGCCTGCCATGGGGCCGCCGAGACGACGGACCTGCCCCGGCCTGTAGACACAGCAGGGCACAGTGTTAGTCAAGCAGTCTATTTAATGCTGTGTGCTCTTTGTTAGAACCACAAAACAAAAGGTCAACTCTGGAGTGAGGCTGCTGCCCCGCGGGGCCCTGCACCGTGGTACCCCGACCAGGACCAGGACCAGGTGTGGACCCGGGGCCCAGGTGCTCCTGGTGTGGAGGTCAACCATACGTCCGCGTGTCGCTATGGCGACCCAGCGTCGGTCCGACCAGCGCGGCGTAAGGAGGCGGTCTCGTTCGGTCTCGTTCGCTAGCTCGACTCATGCTAGTGAGTTCAATGCTACATGGTTAGCTCCTCACGAGAACCCGCCACACGGCAGCGAACGGAACCACTCCGGGGTTTGTTTGTTTACCTTGATTCATTCGGGTCCCGTCCGGTTAGTTTGCGGATATTATCGTCCACATTCTTCAGGCTTTCTTTTGCTTTTTCAAGCTGGTCTTGCAAGCTCCGCACTACCACCGCCATCTTGCCATCCAGTTAGCGCGAGTCACGTGTTCCTCCTTCTTCTTCTTCTACGCTCGTTGGGTTTTTTTCTTCGGGCGTGGCAGCTGACATGCGAGCGTGTGGCGCACTACCGCCACCTGCCGGTCAGCTAGCGGTAGTGCCATTCATTCATTATTTACGACTGTTTGAATTTACTAAGAGACAAACATGCCAACTGTGAGCTTTTCCCACCCAACATGAACAGAATAAAAATAGGAAACGTATGAATAAATAAACCAATGAAAATAGTGGTGGCTCATGCCCTAGATAAAGTTAAAACACATGTCTGTTAAATGATAGTGTGACACTTTATATTGAGAATCAGCATTTTTTTCATTTAACTCACAAATATGATATTTATATAATATATATATGTTTTTTTTCAGATATTTTAAACGTCTGTTTTTTTGTATGTAGAGAAGCACAGAACAAAGTGTTCCTCATTTAGTTGTTTGTCCTCTGAGTCTCGCATGACAGGCGCACTCCTCTTCTCCACCGCCAGGGTCTGCGTGTCTTCTGACCTGCGTCACACACGGTGAGCTGAGGATAAAACCTCCTTTGAGTCCTGCTCTTGCAGCTCTTGCATATCAAAGTGTGCAGCGGGGCATCAGACACCATTTAATTTCCTGGGTTATCGACATGTGGCACTGCTTGATTTCCGCAGAGTGCATCAACACATGAACACTCCTTGTATTAAATGCACTGTTGCAGTCTGTGTGTGTTTACACCACTCTTTCTTTTTTGTTTTTGTTGTTGTTGTTGCTACATTTGAGTATATTAAAATTCTCATCATAACCCATGTCAGATGCTTTGTTTTATTCAAAATGCTGATATCAGATAATTCAGAAAGTCTGGAATATGCAGCTTTTTATTATTGATTCAAAAAAAAAAGAAAAGGAAAAGCACTCACTTAAAAGGTCTGTCCATACCATTCCCTGTCACTTTATGTTTTGACAATTTATGTAAAATAAATAAACAGATATCCTCATAATAATGTATGCATTTTTAAATAATCTATAAAACTAGTAGTAGTTGCAAGAATCTAACATATTGAATAATAATTTATTAATACTTTTTCTCCTTTGACACAACTCAGTGAAGTTGAGCAAGTCTTCGGTATCGAAACTGCAGCTGCTTAATGTTTGTCACCTTCACAATAACCGTGGGACACACAAAAATGTGTTACGTTTTCAGATTAATTGCATAACACCAACGTGGTAATCTCATTACCCAGACGTGAACAAGCTCTTTGTCAGAGCTCTGAACAAAGCAGGAAGCAAACTGAAATGAGCAGTAAGCCTTTTTCTTAGTTGTGTTGCTGAGGCAATGGGCAGATATTTATATAAAACATGCTGCTTGTAAAATAAATTATTAGCAAAAGCAACCGTACAAAAATGCCTTTCTTCATATTAAAGAGAGTGAATAGAGTTAAAGACTTTTTAGGAGCAGCTTTTGGCTGCATCATTGTTATTCTTATCTACTGCTGCCATGTTTTTTCCCCTGAATGAAACAGTTTGTAACTGTTGCCTAACATTTAAATCCTGAAAGTAGTGTAGGTTGCTGTTTCTCTCAATATTTCCTATTACATGTCTTATATTTCTATTTTATAATCCATCTTTCATTCTGGTTTGTTGATTCATCCTTTAATGTATCTCTCTCCCGGTTCACTTTCCCTGTATTTCCCTTTCCTGTGTTGTCATGGCGACTGGTTGAATCTCATTAATAAGTGTTTCATATTGGCCTCTCACTAGAGGGAAAGCCCTGCAGTGCAGGGATGTGTCACCACTCCTTTCTGAAGAAGAGCTCATATTTCCCTCCTCATCGACTGTCCTCCCTTGGGTGGAGTCTGTTTTCTGTAACCATGGTGACATAAATCGTGCATGTATTCTACGTTTTCGGTGATAAAAAAACAAAACATGTTACAATAAAAAGACAACTCCCCAGGAGTTTAGGGAACATTAGAAATGTGTAAACAGCATGCATCTGAAGGTAAATAAGACACTGGAAGCATACAACTTTTTAATGCTTTTATTCACTGACTAAAAGAAGAGAAGCATTCATTCAACATTAATTCAAATCAACATTCGGCTGATTGACCCCCCTCAAGTGAACGCCATCTGTCAGTTTTACATGGAGGTTTTCTCCCCAACAGAACCACGGATCAACACTATGATAAAATATGTCCTCTCAGCCGGAGAGGACTCTTTCCCTGCAGACTTTTAAAAAAAACCAAACAGCTGTAAAGGTTTTCAAATCAGAGTTTTGTATTATTTCAGATTTAAATTTACGTTAAGAGCAGTTTCATGGACGCAGATTTAGCCGAGTTCTCAACTAAAACGTTCTTGGAGTGAAGCTTTTCTTTGCTGCTCAGAACAGGTCTTAATCCACGCCGTTGCTCGCACTCTGACGTTTGTAAAACCGCTTATGGATCAGATTAGAATTTTTTTTTTTTTAAAGAAACTAATGAACTGCATTTAAAAGATGCTCCGTGTGATTTGAAATCGTGTCCAGCTGTGTTTTTGGGTTTACGTCTGCTCCCCTGCCTACAGAGAGACCCCACTGCTATGTGCTCACTTTAACAAACACAATCACACAGGAACAGAACGCTCAGAATATTCAACATTAAGGATGGTAAAACCATTTTTTCGCGAAAACACACACACACACGCACACACACACACACACACACACGACGACGTAGCTTTTCGGATTTACAAAGTCTGTGTGATTTCATAATATACTTCATGTTCATAAATTGAACCCGGACATGTGTTGCATAAGAGTATACCACGGTAATGCATTGTTGATACCTAATACAAATATGCACTGTGTGAGTTTATATATATCTATATATAGATCTATTTATATTTCTTCCTCTATGGTTTTCTAAAGACGCAGCCGGGCGCTGTCAGCACTGCTCGTGCCCCTTTGTGGCCACTAGTAAGACTGCTGTTATTGCAAACTGTCCTGATTTTAAACAAATGCACAACATTCGTACCACGATAAAACTGGGGCCGTCTAGCCGGTCTCACAGAGACCAAGAGTGAGCCCGCCGCCACCGCTGCCGCCACCGCTGCCGGGCTGGCTGACCAGAATCACGCAGATCTCAAAAACGATAAAACGAGAAGATTCCAGAAATCATCATAAGGCCAAGTATTGTCGTTGCAAGTTCTTATTAGTTTGCGTCTCCATTTCCTACTGCGTGACAAAGAAAGGAAAAACTAAAAACTGAAAAAGAACAAAAACTAAACAGAGAAGAGTGTGGATTATATGCATTCCTCTTGCATAGTTGTGCGGCTGGACTGGGCAGCAGGCCTGCCTGCCTGGCTAATTAGGTTTGGCTCTCCAGACTTGACAAGAAAGACTTTGTTGAGCAGCCAGAAGCGTCGGAGCCACATTAGCTGAGATCTAAATGAAGATAGCTGGCCGACACTGAGCACGGATATCTATCAGGTCCTTGATGTAGCCGGGCGCTACACGGGCCTCCGAGGGTGTGAGCCGCAGCCACTGACAAGAGTTTGGCCAGGTCATGCTCTCAGTGCTATGTTGTCGTTTCTTCTCTAGATACACAACGTGGTTGTGCGACATTGCTCTTCATTTCACCGTTATGCTGAGATCGTGGTCGTGAACTGGCTGGAGTAAAAAACAGTTTTTAGTGTCAAGTCTGTGGCTGAAATGGGAAAAACTGGGAAATCTAAACTTCCTCCGAGGCTCTCAGCATGGCTAAAGGTCTTTCACAGTGAGAGCCTGCCCATTCGCTGAGATCATATCTAGCCATATACACCTGTATCTAGATCTGTTACACAGGGCTGAGTTTATACAAGTGCAATTGCACATCCAGTGTTTTTTTTTTATTATCTCTGAGTAACAGAAGCATGCCAGTGAGATTCTTTACGTTCCTGCTGGAGTCCAGCCCCGTGTGAGCCTATTCAAAGTGTGGTAGTAGTCTATGGTCTGAGCATTTAGGTTAAAAAACAAAACAAGGAAACCCTGTCTCTGAAAGGAAATCCTTTCAGAAACAAGTTCCCGAACCTCTGTTGGCCCAGAACCATCTTACTACCTCCTCTCTACAGCTATTTTTAGTGTACTTTCCAAATCACTGTGAACATCGATGTTACAAACTCTCAAGCCGGCAATGATCTAAGTGGAACTGAAACTGGTCCTGTCTGATGTGTGTCTGTCTGTTTAAACTGATGTAGATCTGACACAGTCTGCTGCTTTGGTACTATAATATCACATCACATCTGATCCGTCCACATCAATGGTAACAGTATTGGCTTTTAAGTATGAGCACTGAGGTGTCCAACCCAACTCTTTGTATATGGGCCTGCTAGGACAGATGGACCCAGATCTCCGTATATCTACAGATTTAATAAGCTGTCCAGGCCGACTGTCACAGATGCACTACATTAGAGGCCAGCTCTGCGGATTCAATTACCCAGCAGGCCTCAGGGGGCCCTGATATCATCCAGGATTTCTCTATGAATGCATATAATAAGCACAGGAAAAAAAACTAAAAACAAACAAGTCAAAAAGGGCAGATTGAACTGGCTGCGACCACATCAATGTACAGTAACTGCTGGTAATGGTCTCCTGAATAACCGACGCCTCACTGCCCCCCCCCATAGAGCCTTCACACCTGTCATTTGAATGGCATTTAAAATAAGGCTCTGCTAGCCGTGTGTCGGATGGTCACACACAAACCTCGGTCTGCATATGGCGTGTGAATAAGTCCAGCCCGGACTACAGGTGCCCGTGTGTTTCCATAGCGAACAGGTACTGTGACTGCTTCGTGCATGCATACGTGTGCTAAATATGCAGACTAACTTCCTCTGACTGTTTTGGGATGTTGTCTAACCTGGCAGATTGATCCGATGGGTAAAACCCACTCATTTCATGGAAAGGGAGGCTAGTTCTTAGGCTGGATTTAGAACACTTCACACTTGTGACCTTTTGTGTACCGGACACAAAAAAAGGTCTCGAAAAATGGCCCCGGGATGCTGAAGTGAAACAGAACTTGGCGTTGCAGAAAACACAGTCGACTCTTGGTAGAGCGACACACTTTAAATAACCACGTCTAAACTGCATCACACCTCCACTCTGCTCAGACCAGCTGGTGATCCGGTGTGACAGTAGCTGCGTCTCAGATCTCTTCCCAAAAAAAACAAAAAAAACAAAACAATAACACTTGTTCTAAGTAACAAAAAATATAGTATAT
Source organism: Anoplopoma fimbria (assembly GCF_027596085.1). Classification (NCBI taxonomy): domain Eukaryota; kingdom Metazoa; phylum Chordata; class Actinopteri; order Perciformes; family Anoplopomatidae; genus Anoplopoma; species Anoplopoma fimbria. The sequence continues at coordinate 14,977,749 of NC_072463.1, forward strand.
ATTTATATAGTCTAATTTTCATGCGGACACTGAACCAGCCATGTAGTAAACGGTTTGCGAAAGTCAGGCGGCCTGAGCGACCCCTCCTCCCCGTGTGGAATGTCCCGTTCCTAGCAGCAAATCACATCACAGGGACTTAAAAACGCTTCTCATCAAATTTGACCTTGGCCGACGGGCTCGCCGGGCAAAATGTCGGACTGTGTCCCGGCTGAGAGGCTGCAATCTGTTGGACAGTAGCTTCAGGAAGCAATCGGAGGGAGTGTTTAGGCCCCGGAGTGTTCGGAAATTGAACCAAACTCCTCGTCCTCCTCCAGTTTTTACATTTACTCACTCCTCACAGTGAAACAGGTGATGGAACCAAAGAGAGAGGGAGGAACATGGTGGGCAGACCGCTCTGCGTAAACCTTTGTTGCGCTGTAGAAGAACACTGTTCTGGACTAGAAACGCCTTGCCTCTGCTCTGTGAAGAGAGCTCCAATGATAGGAAACTAGCCACGTTGTACGAGCTGTGCAACAATGCTGCTTACCCTCATTAAGTTACACAACATTGGCCCACTTATTTTTTTTTTTTTTTTTGCGCAGAAGGACTGCTTTGGTCTCCATTCACGGCAACCACATAAGTAGACTGTTGGCGTTTTATATGGTCCAGCACAGTGCGGTCCGTGGTTTAGGGACAGAGTGGAAGCAGTCAGAGGTCAGGGGAAGAACCCATAAAGTGGAGCAGAACCACTGAGAGTGAGGAAAGAGAAACAGCACTAGAAGGAGGTGTAGAGTAGGAAAGAATACTGGACCAGCCTCCTGCCAGTGTGTGTGTACATGGGCACTTCAGATAGACTTGTGTCTGCGTTTAGGTCTGTTCTACTGTGGTCTTTGGCAGCTTAAAAACACATCAAGGGAGGAGAACAGATCCAGTGACTCCTACTGTTCATATCAGTGAGCTAGAGGCCTGAGCGAGTGTAACTTTCCCTCCTCCTCCTTCTTCTTCTTCTTCTTCTGAGAACCGATTGTACCCTGAGAACGAACAAAAGATTTCTGTTTCCTGCTGCAGTTGAAGTGATAAGACACCCCCTTCCCCTTAAGTACACGCATGCACACGCGCACGCACACACACACACACACACACACACACAGCTGACATCTTCTTCACACACGCACACAGCCACACTATACTAAATCACACATTTCTACTGCGGTTTACTTTTGACAGCTTACATGAAAACGTGCGCAGAAAACACAAGCAGGCTTTCCAAGAGAAATTAGAAAAAACAATGTTCGGAAAAACCCTAGATACCGCAGCCTCTAATGCTGCGTCCCTAAAGAGTGAACTAACAATCACAGCAACAAACGACTGCAAGCAACAAGAAGCCATCAACACGGGGGAGAGCAGAGGTTTGAGAAGCAGTCAGACTCCAGAAGCTTTCAGGCACAAGATGGCTAAATGTTCAGCTACTGGCATTATTGATTAGTTGTTTTCAAAATGCTATGCAATACTGTGGCCATGTTTTTTCACCCATTTTGACAGACTCTATGCGAGTTTCAGGTTAGTTGACTCAAATTTCAAAAAGAGGCAAAAATAATAATGAAGCCGTTGCTTTGCAATACCTTCCTGCTCTCACGCATATCGCCTACATCGTCTTCCTCTCTGCAGCTGTGATTGTGAAATAGTTCACAAATTGTGACTTTTGAATAAGAATTTGTCCTTGAGCCTCCATACAGGAAGATTTTTCCTCACAAGCGTATGGGGGTGAAACTCATGATAAGATCACAACTCTTTGTACGTTTGCCAATTGGGAGTATCATTGTTTTTTTTTTTAAATTCTGCTCGACCTGACCAAAGAGAAGAAAAAAACTGCCCCATATTTTTATTCTGGGTAGGAACGGATCCATGAGGGCGAAGTTGGCGATGGGACTTTGAGTGTGGAGCCAATAACAATTGAGAAGACGAGAACCGGAGGAGGAAGCACACACACGGTGGGTAGGGTGGAATTTGTAAAAATCAGCTTTTTAAAATAACTTTGTTTGTAAAAAAATCTATCCGCTCAGCTCAGATGAAATGACATTCTACTGTAGATTCTTTCCCTCTTTATCAGGTGATGCTTATACCAAACACAGACAGCTTCAATCTCTCACATAAAGGAGCAAAGTCAAGCTCTAAAAAGAAAAACAAAAAATGAGATGAGAGGCAAAATAAGGAAGGAAGTAAGAAGATAAGATTAAAAACCAAACACATTTTGGTCTGAATGTGTCATGTTGGCATTGCTATCCCCTCTGAGTGTCGGGACGGTGCAGCTCTGTATCCTTTAATAGAAACTCCTGGTACCGGAGTGCATTTATCCTGAGATATGGACCAAGGACTGGAGAGATTTATCATGGCTAAACCATCGAGGTCCCTTAACAGATGAGCAAACATTTGGTAACCACTGGCCCATCACTGGGACCAATTCAATCTGAACTAAGCAAAGTGCTGGCACACTGAGTAACTCAGGATCCATATAGGTCTATGACAAAAAAAAATAATCACTAGTCAACCTTGTAAACTACAGACCTCGATATGGACCTTCACAGTCTGCGATGCCATTGCCCCGACCCTCTAAAGCGCCATGGTGTGCAAAACAAGTGAGCTGATTTGGGAGGGTGACTTTCCTAAGAATGGCCAGTTGACAGCATTCACTTGGGAAAGTCAGGTGCTCGGAATTTCCTGGTGAAATCCCAACTCGGCTCAAGAAATGCCTCGATGAGTCAGCAGTTTACCACGGCTGCCATAACCATTCAGCGGTCACAACACTGGAGCAGCAGATGGAACCATACTAGGCCCAGTTATGGTCGTACTGGCACTGGCCCTGGCTTGAGCCCTGATCATGGCATACTCGTACTTCCACAGAGCCTGAATAACATTTATTTCATTTATTAGGGCAACTGGAATATGGGCAATGAAGACGTGACTTTGAATGAATCACCTTCGCCCCGGTTAATGGAAGCCTGAGGAACAAGCCACAGTTGCACAGCCAGACGCGATACCGCCGTGCCAGGCAGAAGTCGTTCCACACCAGAAAGTTGACTACATTCACTTCTGAAATTAATTGGGCCCGGCAGGTCCTCCGTCGACAGCATGGATTCCCTTCTCTCTGCCCCCCTCCCCCCACCCTCGCATCATCCTCTGAGATATAAAACATGTGCAATGAGCAGACAGCTTTAGCCATTCTTTAGTCTTTATCAACCTTAATCTTTGAAAACAAATGTATGATAAGGTTTTACTGATCCCCCACCTCCAACCGAGGTGGAGTCAGGGTTTATCAGATGGCAAGATGAACATCGTCAATAACAACAACAACTGTATCCAGAAAACAAAGGGGCTGTTTCCAAGGCAACTGTGACTCGAGGAAATAAAAAATATATATATTTAACGACATATATCTCACACTAACTGATTGTTTCATACACCCTACTCGACATCATCACCACCTCTCTCCTGGTCATAGTGATGTTAAAAGCCTACAGAAATACGCCAAAGGTTCACCCCCGAAACCTCGTTGTGCTGTTGGTGCCACGTTTTGAAAAACAAACAAACAAACAAAAGAAACAAAAGAAACAGTCTGGGCCGCCAATGGAACCTACGACGTCCTAACTGTTGTGGCAAGATATGAATCTGCCAGATTTCTGAGGCAAATACAGCATATAGCAATACAGCTGGCCTTCGATATTAAACAAAAAACCTGACTGGCCAACAGAAAGAGACAGGACGAGATTTTGTTTACATTCAGTGCATCTTTTTCTTTAACCGCTTCTTTATCGTGAAATGTCTAAAACCAGAAATCAACAGTAAAAGAAAAAAAACTAGTTCCTGCCTACTTAATTGCTGGCATGGCTGCAAAACCTGGGTTTGGTATTTGCCACCTTACGGGAGCTGTGCCTACAGAATACTGGTTTTGTTTGCATGGCCGCACCAGTAATTTAGGAATGTAGTCACAGAGATTTATCTTGATATAAACACATATGGCATTATAGAATGAAAACCTTTTTTCTATTAAACTATTTGAAGATTTTCTTTCTAATCTCAGAGCCCTTCATATTATGTCACACACCTGTTTTTTCCTTTGACATGATGACTTCACATTTTAATACCAAAGGGCTCTGGAGTCAATGATACCAGTCAGAAAGTGTTGACCTCTAAAAAAGGTGAGCAAAGGCAGCTGTATTCATCCTGAAAATAGAAAAAAAGATGCAACTACGAGCTCTCTACAGATCCAAGTGGAACAGTGTGTCGTATAGTAACGGGCTGAATTCTATAGTTTGGCTCTGAACGTCGGTCGGAAGACGAGGCCGCCAATTTAATCTACTAGCGAGGTTTCACAAAAGATCCACAGGTGAGCAGGGTGGGAAGTGTGTCGCCTGCAAGCACGTAACAATATTCTCCATAACACCACCAGCAAAGGCCTCCAAACCCTCAATAAAACCCATTCAAAAAGGAGCATAATATTCGAGTCATAGCACTGACATGGTTGTTTCTGGTAAACAGCATTAAAACTGATTAGCACCCGCCACAGTCAGCCACATTACAGTGGAGATTCCCACCCTGCTGGCAAGGTTCTCAAACTAGTGGACAAGTGCACAAGGTGCAACAAAAGAAGCAGCTATGGTTGTGTTACCCAGGAAATGATTGATTGGTTAGTTTGCAAAACTCCAATGTTTGCTAGAGTGGAGCTGACAGACAGACCAACGCGGCGCAAAGGTTTAAAAAGAAAAAGAAAAGAAAAATATATGTTCACAACTAAAGCATCCCCCTCTTAAATCCCAACCGGCCCATCACTAAACCTGCCTGCCTGTTCTAGCTGTGAGCAGGATAATAATATATCTGTATTTAAATACACACAAAGCCTATACAGGCAAGGGAACCACCACACGGGAAAAAAAACATGGTTATACAGAGCAGGTTGAGATGAGAAACAGTCAAAAGAAAAAAATGAAAAAAATCAAAGTTACATCATACAGAGGCTCTGGAGGTTATTAAGGTGAGGGAGAGACATCGAGCTCTGAATACTTGTCGATCAAGACCAGACCAGACTGGGCCAAGCCAGACAAAGAGGGCATTTGAAGAGGTGGGAGCGACCCATTTTAGCAGATCGTTAATAAAAATGGTCATGACTCAAGTCTCGTCTGTAGTCAGGGACCACAGATTGGTGTGACTTCAAATTGAATGAATATAGAGTTTTAATTAAAATATCCAATTTGAAAAGGAATAATGTTGATTGGAAAATGTGCTTTAAGTCACGGGCTAACCAGATAATCAGGAGGCAAAGCAAGAAAACAGGGAATGTTTTGGAAAAAATGACTTGATTGTGTGCTAAAACCCCTGTGAAAGAAACACAAGAAATAAAAGTCTAATAAAAACAATCAGCTCATCAGTTCACAGAAATGTAATTCATAGATTGTTTAAAGATCCAGTTTAGATTTCTCACTTAGGTCTGCGTTTGGCCTGGTTTCAGAGGTCTGAGTTGACCTGGACTTTGGTCGGTCTGGCCTGGTCTTGACCCATTTTAGGCTGCGACGTGTAGGACGTGCCATCCCTGCCTACATGCCGACGCTAAAGGCGTGCAGCTCGCGGTGGAAGTGCTGGGTGGGCTCGGACAAAACCAGGCTGGAATCCAGGCAGGGGTGCCAGACACGGCCGAGGCCAAGGGAAACCTCTTTGACCAGGTTGTGGACCGGGTCGCCCTCCATGCACACCATCTGGTCCGGATCGAAGTCGATGCTCTCCTCAGAGACCGTCAGGACGCGGAGGCTGGAGCCTCGCAGCCGGGAGATGGCCACCAGATTATGGGACCAAACAGTGTAACCTACAGAGGAAGAGAGGGAGGTGTGTTCAGGGAGGCTGGACTGATCTCGCAAATATTGAGCAGGATTAGCTTCACACTCAACATAACATTTGGTACCAACCATGAACTGATTTATGATGATATACTGGTTGCATATTCAGTCATTAAGATTCCTTTTCCTTTCCTCATCTCACATAGTGTCGCAGATGGAACTTTGACCTACTTCTAGACAAACACAATGCCTGTAACTGGCCGTTGAAAGCGCTGTCTAAACCGGATAATAACTGAGATGTCAAAACCAGCTGGTGTGCAGTATTTGAAAACATGCTATTGAAAATATGCACAACTCTTCATATGAGAGATTCTGCTTCCTAAATAGGAAAACTGACACTGATAATCAAAACTTTAACAACGGATTAAATGTAAAAATGTGATGTTAATGTAATGATGTCTCACATTGACAACCCACAGATTATAACCACCAAACTCTGCAATCAGGAAATGGTTTCAGTGAAAAAAAACACACACAGTATGCTTCCTTCCTTCACAGCACCAAACACCAGACAAACAGAGTAAGTGCCTAACTTGGGCACATAGCATATTTAATATTTAGCATCTAACAAGCTAAATATTCTGCTCTCTGTGAACATCAAAATGGAGCTAAAAAGGAGGGTGAATATTGACTTTAATCCATCAGGAGAAACAGATCTTTAAATGAATATCTTGGTCTAATAGATGTGTAAATGGACAACTATGGAGGCTGGGAGGGGACATGAAAGCAAAACTAAATTGAAGGTTGAAAAAAATAACAATATATATACAGATCTCCAAAAGTTGGCAGTTTAAGAAAACAAAAACAAAAAATCTGGGTCAGTTCAGCACCATTTAAAGAACTGCAACAATGGAGCGCACACACCCATAAAAGAGGTTCATAGAATGTTTTTTTTGAGATTGGTCTCAATTATAAAGACATTAAATCAGTCAACTAAATACTTTGCTGCAAACATGCTTCAACATTGGCTTGTAAAATTGTAAATATTCTATTTCAATTACTGTGGTTAAAGCAGGAAAGCCTAAATCAGCCTGCATCGACCTATGAATGAATGTGTGTGATTCTGGCTTTATAGGCCACTCTATGAAAAGCTCCTTTAGTTCATGAAATCCGTACACCATCTGAAGACAAACGGATGTTTATAAATCCATGAGAAGTTCACGGTTCACTTTACTTTCATTAAACAACCTGAAAACACCAGGCTGCCACAGTGTAACCGCACAGACCTCTACACACATCAGACTGGTCTGTTAGAAGTCCATTTTCTGCTTTTATTAGCTACAGGGCCTCATATATCTTGCACTTTTGTAAGATGAAAACAGTGCCACTAATGTTTTAGTTTCTTTATATTTATGGCCGATCTCTAAACAAAAGTGACTCAGAAGTACATTAACCCTTTCTTTTTCTTTTTCAACCTTTGATTGTTTTTAAAGCCACCCTATCCCTTCCCAAGCTCTGCATGCAACTGTGTGCTAACCATAACAACTTAACGTTGAGTTTATAGTTTCTTGTATTGCTTCCTCGTGCCCTCATTATCTCGAGTTACCATAGAATTAATGATGCCACTACAAATGAGCACATCAATTCTGGAAAGATTTCTTGAAAGCAAAGCAAGCACACCTGAATGAAAAAACAAGTTTCAACAGCAGGGCTGGAATTAACGTGTCATAATGGTAAGGTGATTTGAAGCAACTGAGTATCAGATTAAAAGTTACTATAGTTCATCTTGGCTTCCAACCTATAGTAGAGTCTAAATTCAGATCACTCCCACCAAGCCTGAATCTATTTATCTAATACATGCAGCCACTACAACCACATGTGTGTGCTATCACAACGTTGACCCGGCACAGACCAGAATAAAAGTCCCCTTACGATACAGCCCTGAAACAACAAGCTGAACTCACCATGTATCACCAGCACAGCCAGCTGAGTACATCTCCATGCCATGAGGACCAGCGGGTCCTCGTTCCGACTGATGCTGAGGTCAGGGAAGTCGGGGTCGTCCCTCAAGAGCAGGAAGTGAGTCAGCGTTTTGTTGTACTGCTGAGAGATGAACTCCAATGTGGCGTCGGTTACCAGCGTGCTGTAACTGTCGAGGTGGAGGCGCTCCAGAGGGAGGCTAGGCTTTAGGACCCTGAGGAGCTCTGAGCTGTCAACCTCCAGGGCCATGATGTACACCCGCAGGTTGGCACTCACACGTATCTGGGAAGATCGGGTAAACTTGAACACAAATGTAACAAAGAGGCTGTCCTGGAATCATTTTTCTGGCTAAAAGGTTTCAACAAGAATGAGAAGGAAAGATGCGTGTTGCATTACCAGTGCTTTCCAATCGTCCTCTGTGGCGGTCCCTTCTAACGGTTTGAATTCCAGGGCGGCGCCGTTGAGCAGCAGGGAGAGGCGATGCAGCGGAGTTCGACGAGGAGATGCCAGCAGACTGCAAAGCTCAGATGTCAAATCAGCAAAATCCAGAGCCAAAGAATGAATATTGGATAGACGATCCAACTCTGACGGCGAGATGAGGGGGCCTGGGGGGAATTCAGGAGCGGTTAGTTGTACAAAACAGAATTGATCACTGTTCTGGATTTACACCGATATAATCCAATTGTTTTTTTCCTTTAACTGAAGCTGTAACTGCATTTGAATCTTTACAGACACACAGATCGGGAAGAATCACTACCTACACGTACCCAGCTGGTGGTCCAGTAAACTGAGGTGCTGCAGGGTCTCCGCTGAAGGATTTGACAGGCAGGCTAAGGAGCAGGGAGTCACCAGACCCAGCATGAAGCTACAGGACAACCACCTCATGTGCCTGCTGTTAGACAACACCTCCATGAACAACTGCTGGATTCTGCAGAGAGCACAGTGGAGGGAAAGAGGGGGGGGGGGGATTAGCTTCACATCACATTACTAGAATAACATTTATGACTGTTCAAATCAAATCTAAGACAAACTTCATCCTAGAAATAAACCTTATGTGTGAGGAAGGGGGGGAAAAAAAAGAAAAAAGGCTCAAGACATACATTACTGCTTAAAGAAAGATACGCAAGACTGCAATGTAAGACTTATGAAACCTGAGGAGCATTTCACCATATTAAACTCTTTGTGATTAGTAAACACAACCACAGACTATACTTGGGTAATCTGTTCAATTATATTTCAACACATTTCATGTGGCTAACAGGAGATTCATGAAAACAATCCGACATCATCCAGACCCGTTCTTCAAAAGCAGAGAATAGAAGGTATGAATCAACATCCGGTTTCATGTGATGCCACCCACCTCACGACCACTGAGATGCATAAAGAACCCACACTGGTTGCCATGAATGAGAAATACTAGGGTACCCAAAGGAAAGGCGATGGGAATAAGGATATATATACATTATAGTACAACATCAAGGAAGTAACATTACCCTTAACAACGCTTATTGTCTCCAAGCTCATGCAGAGATATTCCTGATGACATCAACAAGGTTGTTTTCTCAGATTTTGGAGATCGGCATCAACATAATGTCAGATTTTTCCCCCACAGATTTGAAAAATGTTCCAGTTAAGCAAATTAGAGATCAAGAACCAGATCCAGATTTTCTGATCCATCAGAATTCAGTGTGCCTCAGAGGTAATAGATTCCTTTCATCTGCGGCAGCATGTTGCTCTGACAAAAACGTGCAAAAACGTGTGCGCCACGACGTCAAACTCTGCGTATACACTGCCGGAAACTTGGGGAAACAACGAGAAAGAGCCCCAGCGAAGACAAAGCATGGCCTCGTTTCACAGAGAGAAATGACAGCAGTGCACATTGTGATGTCTGTCAAATGATCATTTAAAGGAAATGATGGAAACACCATCAATATGTAAAACGCAACATGGGTTAAAATACCAGGAATCATCTACGCACG